>NC_057694.1:8328338-8330030 GCF_014466175.1 Vespula pensylvanica
TTTGACCGACCTTTACAGTTCCTAGTTCAGTTGTATTTTAGACTTCGACGAGAGGACATAAAAATTTTCGCGGATGCCATTCGTGTAAGTATTAACGAACAGTTTATTTGATTTTAGACTTAAATGCGAAGTGGGGATACTCTCCTACCAGAGACAACAACAATGTCGGGCCTTTGACCGACCTTTACAGTTCCTAGTTCAGTTGTATTTTAGACTTCGACGAGAGAACATAAAAATTTTCGCGGATGCCATTCGTGTAAGTATTAACGAATAGTTAATTTAAATATACAACAGTTCATTTGATTTCAGACTTAAATGCGAAGTGGGGATACTCTCCCACCAGGGTCAACAACAATGTCGGGCCTTTGACCGACCTTTACAGTTCCTAGTTCAGTTGTATTTTGGACTTCGATGAGAGAACTTAGAAATTTCTTCAGGATGCTATTCGAGCGAGTATTAACCAAGAGTCGACGCAAGTATACTTTCTATCATTCATATTTTGATAATTCTAAACTATTTCTTTTGTTTTAGACTTCGATATTGCATTTTCGTGGGACTTTGACAGTCTATCTCCACGAATGGACTTAGAAATTATCGGACTTTCTAGGGACTTTGACAATCTATCTCCATGAGTGGACTTAGAAATTTTCACACCTTCGAGGGTCTTTGAAAATCTATCTCCACGAATGGACTTAGAAATTTTCGTACATGCAGAGGACTCTGAGAATCTATCTCCACAAGAGGACTTAGAAATTTTCACACTTTCGAAGGACTTTGACAATTTATCTCCACGAGTGGACTTAGAAATTTTCCTACTTGCAGAGGACTTTGAGGATCTATCTCCACGAGTGGACATAGAAATTTTCGCAGGGTGTCATTCGAGCGAGTATTAACGAACAGTTAATTCAAATATACAACAGTTCATTTGATTTTAGACTTAAATGTGAAGTGGGGATACTCTCCTACCAGAGACAACAACAATGTCGGGCCTTTAACCGACCTTTAGAGTTCCTAGTTCAGTTGTATTTTAGACTTCGACGAGAGAACTTAGAAATTTCTTCAGGATGCTATTCGAGCGAGTATTAACCAAGAGTCGACGCAAGTATATTTTCTATCATTCATATTTTGATAATCCTAGACTATTTCTTTTGTTTTAGACTTCGATATTGCACTTTCGTGGGACTTTGAAAATCTATTTCCACGAATGGACTTAGAAATTTTTACACTCCAGGAAGACTCTATCTCCACGAATGGACATAGAAATTTTTAATCTCCCGCAAGACTGAAAATCTATCTCCACGAATGGACTTAGAAATTTTTACACTCCAGGAAGACTGAAAATCTATCTCCACGAGTGGACTTTGAAATTTTCCTTGGATGCCGTTCGTATAAGTTTCAATGAAGACTTAAAGTAAATATATTTCTTTATCACATATTTCTTGAATGATTTATACAGCTTTCGTTATAACAGTGATACTAATTATTTCGTTTGTATTTTTGTTTCAGAACCTCGTTGCAGTCGCGCGCGTAGCAATGAAGTAATCGAGGATTTGTATCGTTAAAATAAAAATTTCGCGAAGTAGAAGCAGTGTTTGTTCGTTCGCGTTTCGCGATTTAAACTATAAATGTTTGTGCATAGACTGCGCGCAATGCAGTTCTTAGAGTCAGTGTTTGTTCGCGTAGTTTTTTGAT
>NC_057695.1:0-44507 GCF_014466175.1 Vespula pensylvanica
TTTATTGAACGCCGATTATTTGATCACGCCGGTCACGCGAAATTTAAAGTAGAGACCCCGTTAGCCCGTGGGTTCCCAGATGCAGCAACCTCCACGCGGTGGGACCTGGGTCGGTAGTACTTGCGATATATTTAAATTTATGTCTGAATTATATCAAAAATCTATAACTAAATTTTATATATATGCGAAATGCAAGTACTACCGGGCGAATGGCTGCATATCTCAGATAAGTTCAAAAATCTCTTCACTCTAATTGTAATTAAATCTTAAAGTTCTTATAATTTCCATATCTAATAATATTGCCATAAGTGAATAGTTTAAATATAAGAAAATTTTTAAATGTATTAACAATACTCAGAAAAAATTATAATTTCTTTATTATTCTTATACATTCTTATTTTATTCTCATTTATCTTATTTGAATAAGTCACCATTAACCCATGGGTCACCAGATACAGCAAGCTCTACGAGATGAAATCCCAGTTGCGTCTTAAGTCACTAAAAATTTCTATTGAACGCTGAAAAAAGAATTAGCATATTATTATAAACGAATCGGTAAAAATAATTTTAGAATGTATCCCAGTTTTTAATTAAAACAATATTGCAATTGAATAATTAAATAAGTAAAAATTCATAGAAATGATTATACAATATCGCTTCAACAATGAATGCAAAAAAAATGAATTAAAACTGAAATAGAAAAATCGTGTCTCTTTTCTCGATTCATCGTATCCATGTGTTATACGTACGCCCCTCACGCTGTTGATGCACATAAATTGAAGAACTGAGTTGACAATCAGACATCAGACAATATAGGATCGTTAATTTTTGCAGAATAGCTGCTACGAAGTCAATATGTATTCTGTATAAGAAACAAAACGTTGATAGCATAATAAAAATATGATCATGAAAATTCATGGTGTAAATCTTTGCAAAACAAGAGAATACCCTTACGTAGTATACATATGTATATTTCTTTACGCTGCATCAAAGAGCTACGGATCATATCAAATTTTTTTTTTTTTTTTTTTTTTTTTTGGAGGAGTCACCTTCGTATAGGTGCATAATGGGAGAAGAAACTTTACGATTGCTTTAACACGAACTCGAAATAGCGCTACTGCACTATCATAAATTGAAGTAAAACTGCTAAAAACAAAATTTACGCTATAAATTCTCATATTCGCAATTTTTGTCCGATTTCGACAATCAAAGGCATATTCGAGAGATTTTCAAAAAACTTACTTGGGTGAAAATTACTCTTAAAAATTATTTATTTTTGGATATGATTTTTGCAAAAAAAAAATAACATTTTCCAAAAATCTATACAAAGTCTTAAAAAATCTTTATCTTTCGAATGAGTCCATAATCAACAAGATCAAACAAAAATTACAAATATGAGAATTTATGACGTAAACTCTTATAAACGCATAGGAAGAGATGTTAAAAAACAACAAACCTGGTGGTTTTCTTTCACCAGGCCATTTTCAATCATTAGCTTTTCGATATTTTTTCACTTGTTTTTCTCTATAACGTGTACTTATAAATTATTATAATGCATCTTCGTTTGCTTTCTTCTTTTCACAAAATTAATTATCTTAGAAATGTTAGAAAAAATTATTGATAGACCAATATCAGTTTCTATAATCAATATACTAAGTAAAAAGAAGAATAAACTTGGATGATTCTTTGGTGAAACTTGTTTTAAATTTTATTTTTTCTTGATTACTGCTTTTCAATACAATTTGTAAAAATAGCATACTATACCAAAATTGCTATACCGTTACTTTTTACACATTTGTCTATTTATATATTTATATCAATATTCCACTTAGTGGCAGTAAGTATTCTTTATAATCTAGTTTTTAAGGATTCATTGCATTTCTCAAATCCATAAGAAAAAGACATAAATAATTGCAAAAAAGAAAGCACAAATCTAAGTGAACGAATTTCTTACAGACGATGTGCACAACAAAAATATGATATGAATGGCAATGTATGTGCGTATGTGGAAAAATTATATCATTAATGAAAAATAAAGTATTTACACGATATATACTTTATATTGATTGTTCTGCATCGACGGGCCTTTTGTCTATTCAAATCAAAATAATTCTTTCAATTATTTTCAACAGCAATGCAGACAAAGAGAGAGAGAGAGAGAGAGAGAGAGAGAAAGAGAAAGAGAGAGAGAGAAAGTCAATGAAATTATTAATGTGTATATATGTATGTTAGTGTCAAAGATAATTAAAATTTATGAGATCAAATGCATCTTTTTATATATCATTTTTCGTTTTATCTCATATAAATTATATATTTTACAGTTCAGTTACTTTGAAAAATGCCATAACATTTCTTAACATGTTTTAATATAATTTTTCAGTTTCTAAGATGAAAATCAAGTGAAATTTTCAATTGGAATCAAAGAGATCATTGTAATATAGCTCTATCAAAGTGAAAAATAATATTCTATGATCTTCTCTACATCATAGCATAATGTTCACATAAGAATAGAATACTGTATTTATGGCCCGTCGAGACAATAATTTTTCCATTTGAGCCATATGGTATACTACATAAGGTTGCATTAAAACTTTTTACATTATTTATATAGAATTTTAGAGATGCTTATATGCAACAGTATATCCTATCATTTTTATAAATTTTTTGATCCTGTTTTCGTCAACAAATAGATTTCCAATAAGAAATAAATTGTATATCATATACCTATCAATCGATAAGGACATCACCAAATTGTGGCAGTCTTTTTCATTGGGATAACTTATCAATTATATTTTGGGAAAAGAATTCTATCATTTAATGCAGTATCTCCTCGTACGATGAAAATACGTACGTATCTGTGACTGATGTTATATATATATACATATATGATGTTATATATATAAAACATATATAACATATATATAATATATATAACATCTGTATGTAACACATACATATATACACACATACATATATATATATACATATATATACACACATATATATATACACATATGAGTATCATCTGCACGTAAGATTGAAGAAAAACTTTGTCATAAACTCATTTTGTAAAAAGAAAAACTATCACCGCAAAAACATATTGCTCTGACAATTGACTACATATTAGTACGTGTACCCAAAATAATAAACGCACCTAATAAATTCCTTCGCAGAGGATCATGTATAAAACTAATATTGTACTATAATCGCGCAAAATAAAATTAACTTGGGCATATCTATGAAATGCAAAGCGCCTGTGCAGTGAGCTCTTTCATGAGCACCTTCAGAGAAATGTACACTTTTCTTCTTCCTCTTCTTCTTCTTCTTCCTCTTCTTCTTCCTCCTCTTCTTCTTCTATCAACTGCACTGTGATATTTTCTACAATAATATAGGCACCCGTGTACATCCATTGAAATTTGTTTTTTCTCTTTTTGTTTACATACAAATCAGGTACACACTCTGAATTTTTTCAATCGATTATGATGCAAAGCACAATTCTTTCTTTTTTTTTTTTTCTTTTCTTTTTTAAATAGAACCTGCACTAATCCCAAACAGGAAACATAAATAATTAAATTAACATCGATCGAAAGAATATTCATCATTATTCTTACTTTTGTAAATGTTTCTTTAATAAAAAACGTAACAGCTAGTTTTTTTTATAAACACTGAAAATGTAGATTACAACATAATATACTGATAACAATTCCATCTTATGGTGGAGCGTAGCTATATTTTGTTGTACCAACATTGAAATTATCTCTATATGATATTTACGTGTAAGATATTGTACAAATTTTCCATACATTTTGGACAATGTGCTTGTGTCATATTATGTTGTATCATTTGCAAAAATACGATTTACTATTTTAACAAAACCTGCACGCATGTATATCTTACACTAGCGCTACAATGTCCAAAAGTATAGGTCAAGTATTACAATGCAGCAGGTATATATATAGCATGACAATGTACACACATTCATTCGTTCTCATGTGACCACTCGATGATAACATACATACACCATATAACAATATTCATATATGGCTAATCACATTTACTCCGTGCCATAAAGGCTATTCAAGACTAACGACGAGAGATGTGCTCATACACATTGCTCTTTTTCATTGATGTGATCTCGTGTTGAAAAATAAAGAACGATCTATTATATTACATTTAAAAAATTTTTTTCAGTCATTTACAGTAGGGAAGCATGGTAGAAGTAACGTTATTTTGAATGTATGCGATATCACAAGGCTGATCCGCAGCGAATTTCATCGTACGAAAAACTATGAAACGCTGTACGATACAACATACAATGTAATGTCGCATTGTTCATTCAGGTCCATTGAGACCAGCTCACACAAGACCGTGTAGTTAGGACGCCATATGTCGGGCGGATCATTCGAGTTCCTGCCCTTCATAGAACATCACTTCAAGTAAGACTTGTATAGCGTTGTGCTTCTACACGTTTCTTTCTCTTGTTCAAGAAGAAACAATAAGTCACGAAAGTTTACCCTCTTCAAACGTGGTCTCATTGGCATTTGTCTGTTCATTCCAGTAACTGATGTGTTCAAATTAGAATTACTTCCTGGACTATTAGCAGGTCCTCCTGCATCGAGTTTAGGCTTTTTGCGAGGACCAATTGCCTGCAAAGCAGTCAAATTGGCTTCTCTTTGCCTTAATTCTTCCATTTCTGCGCGTTGCATCTGAAAAATAATTAACCATCGACCACTGAGACTCGTCAAATTTTTTTCTTATGTTTATGTTGATCTTTTGTTGAAATATAATTTCATAAAAAAAGAAAAGGAAATGAAAGAATGGCATTGCATAGATACCTCTTTGGCTTTTGCCTTAAGCTTAGCTTGTTCCGGATCTTCTGTCTTAGCACGACTTTTAGCAGCACGCAGAAGTAATTCTCTTTCTTGTTCTTCGTGTCTTCTGCGTTCGACCCTATCTAAATCTTCTAAAAATTTTAATTGCGCTCTTACGTCTTGCGTCACCTCGTATCTTGGATCCACCTAATCAGTATACATACCATGACATTTTATAAATCAGATATTTATGGAGTCTAATATTAATTATTTATTATTAATATTGACTATAAATATTAATAATTCGGTTTACCTTTATAAGATCTATCCTATGTTCAGCAATTACTGCCAATTTTTCAACCAAATTTTTTAACCTTTCTTGTGCAGCATGTGAAATCAATGCAGCGACTTCCTGATTAGGTTCTTCTAAGCCGTAATTAGAAACTAAAGAAAAAAAGAAGAATGTTTCCTTTGAAAACATCAGTACAATGGATTATAGAAAATCAAAACAATAATATATTAATTATATATATTTTATATCACCATTGAATTTTACCTATTTGCTTAATTCTTTGTTGTAAAGGGGTCATGTGTAAGAATATTTCGTCTTTACAAGAACGTATCTGTGTCCCTACAAACTCTGTCGAGCCAAGAATTCTTTGAGATTCTTCTGCAAGATTAACGCCACCCATAGCTGCTACATCATTGATGTCATCATCACCACTATGTAGAATAAAAATACATGCTACATTCGTTTCTATTTCAGAATATTTATTTCAATATAACTATAAATAAATAAATAAATATATATATATATATACACATACACATATGATAGTAATACTTACGTATATCCAGCCGAAGAAAAAGTCTTCTTTTCTTTTTCTTTGGCAGTAGGCTTTGGCACCAAAGAAGGCACTATGGTCCTGTTAACGATAGAAGGTGTATTGACTGTTTTAGCTTGCACAGCAGTTGTTACTGTTTTTACAACAGTTGTTGTAGTCGGTGCCTTTTGAACGACAGGTGTAGTAGGACGTATATTGGTGACAGCTACTGTTGATTTTACAGTATAAGCAGTTGGACTACGTACGATAGTCGTCACAGGACGAATCTAAGAACAATTGACATTTATATAAATTGCAAAATACAAGTTGTGTATTTGTCGAATACATCAAACAAATACTTACCAGCCTTTGTTGTACCGGTTGGGCTGGTCGTGGCACTGTTGTTGTGGCCGTAGGTAATGGTGTCATTACTCTCACTTGCGTAGCTTGTGTAGATGCAACAGGGATTGTAGGAGCGATGGCAGCTGTTGGTCTGATTTGATTTTGCTGCGAGACATTATAAAATAAAGAAATGAAATGTTTACTTCATAAGCAATACTATTTGAACATTAAAAAGTCATGTTAAGCAAAACAACCTTCACCTGTGTTACCGTTGATGTCACAGATGCAATAGTAAAAACAACATTGGCTGGAGGAGGTTTTATTCCTTCAATGACTAATTCATTCATCACAAGAGATTGACGTAGAAGTGGTAGACTTTTCTTGAGAAAGCCAATTAGGCATGGCTGTGGTGATGCATTCAATAATCTTTCGAGTCTATCACAAAATTCTTCAGGTTCAACTTTAGTATCAATTAATTCTTGTATCAAAGTCCGAACATTTCGTTCCACTGCTTTAGGCTCACGACTAGACAATTCTAATAAATTCGCTAAAAATTTACGGCACTTTTCTTTGGTATTATCTGTAGTTTGACGCTAAAAAATAAAGAAAAATAACAGGTAATTTGAATGTAAAAATGCTAAGAAATATAATTTTGATACATCCACAAAATGTATTCAGAAAAAATATTCCAAGTTATTTTAAGTTATTATAAAAAAATATTATAGGCTATCTTCTTTTTATAACATTTTTATACACAATAAAATATAACAAATATTAAAATAAGCAAATTTATAAAAAAACTTTTTTCTAAGATCATTTGTACAATCTGTTATCACATATGTATCACAACCTATTCTATGTAAGGAAAAATTGTAGAAAAAAGTTCTATCATATTTTTTTCTATTCTTAGAATAACTTAGATGATATTTTTTTGATAGATTTCACAGGATATTTTAATGTACAAATAAACTCACCTGTGCCGGCGTCTGAACTGTTTGAACCATAGTAGCAGTTGGAGTAGCTGTTGTAGTAGCTGCAGTAGTAAGAGTAGGAGGAGTTGCATTTGTTGTAGTAATGGCAGCTGTCACTGTCTGCTTTAATAAACAATAAAAACTTTTATACAACTATTATATATACAATTGATAGTTTGACATTATTTTATAATATATACATGAGAATATGTATTCAAAAAAGATAGTATAATTGAATAGATAAATTTTTAAAATATATTTACTTTTACCATAGTGTATTTTCTTGTAATCAAATAACTACATTAATAAAATAAGACATGTGTGTTTATATACATGCACACAAAAAGTTTATACTCGATAGAAATCTGGATCGAATATTCCTTTGTACTTAGCAATTAAAAACGCTTATTATAATAATGTTTATGTATAATTTTAGACGCACTTGTACCTTGTATAGACTCGCTTATTGTCAATTTTCTATCTAAATCCATTGTAATACCTTAGTAAGGGTAATGAACAATGTACTATGTTTGACAAATGTATTTAAATTTAGCAGTATCACAAATCTTATAGATTGTATATATTTCTAATTTTTAATATTATGTTTAGCCATTAAAATCAATAATATAAACTACCATAAAAGGCAATATGATATACATATAATAATATTGTTATATTAATTGATATATCATAAATTTAAAATAAATTACTACTAAAATAGTTGCAATAATAAGGAATAGTATTTAGAGAATATATTTATATATATTCACTCTCAAAAAAATTGGTAAAAAATCTAAATTTACAACCCTTTACAACTAAATCTATACTTCTAACATCCCTATAAAATAAACTCAATAGTACCATATACAATACATAAAAATACTATAAAAATTACCAAACTCACTACTAGTAGCAAAAAGATATAAACTACTCTATACAAATAATAGCATTCTAGCAGATAAATGAAAATAAAATTCTATCGCATTAAGAGATAATATATCTTGTCATATATATAATAAAAAAAGTTACTATAGAAGCTTTAATAATATTGAAAAATAGCATATTTTAAAATGCAAGCATTTCCAAATGATGAAAAGACTTATAATTTTATAATGATCGACAACTCAAAAGAATATCTATAATACAAAATAATTTCAAACTTTCATAAAGTGGAATGCAATCAAATCTTGTAATATTGAAATAAAATACATAGTCTACTATAGAACACCATTCCAACAAACTAAAATCACAAACCAATGAATTTCTACAACTACTACATCGAGTCTTATAACAGGTATAAAAGTGCGTCACCTGAACAGTTTTTCTTATCGTGGCGAGTGGTGGGCCAGTGAACTGAGTGTTCAGCCTACTTACAGCCGGCACAGAGGCTAGGCGATAGGTAGTGCCAGGAGATGGAGCTGCGACCACTGCATTTCCTGCGATACTATTGGGAGTAACGGCAGTACCGGATGGCGTTCCCGTTGTTGGTGCTGGTCCTACTCTTAATAATTGATACTGACCATTTTCTGTTTTTAATAATAAATGGCCTTGAGTTCCAGGTTGAAGACCATGTAACGCTTGTAATGTGATCTGTAAATAAACATTACACAATATATATATATATAGATATATATATATATATATATACAGATACATAAGTTAAATTGAATTTCATGAAACTGCTTAGAAATCTAATAATAATTAATTATACATAACATTTATTAAAGTTTGCGTTATTTACGAAAAAAAATAAAACATATTTTAAAATTTTATATATTGTTTACATACGGATTTTATATTATATGACATTTAAAAGAAGGATTAATTACAATAAGATATTATGAAATAACTTTTAACAATGTAATAGTATTTAAAATATATTCTTCTTACCCCTGGAGTTCCAGGTTTTGTCCCAACCATGTGTTGACCGATAACCACTCTTGGCGCAACTTGCTTTCCTGTTTGCTGAGCTGCCACTGGCGTTCCAGGTCTCATTGCGTTAACATTGAGAATTTGCACATTGCTAGGTACTATCGTCGGTGTTACACCAGCTTTGCCTTGCAATGCCGTACTAACGACACTGCTAGCCACAGAGACAGGAACAGACATTGGGACGGAAACCATGCCACCGGGTGCTACACTAGTCTTTATCACTAAAGCAGTACCTGTCTGCTTGTTTACTCCGGCTACTGCCTGATTACCAGTTTGACTGATAGTACCAACGTTTGAGACAGCGTTGGATGTTGTCTGTAGTACTGCTTGTGAGGTTATACCCAATGTACCATTAGCTAGTTGCCCAACAGTTTGTGTAGGAAAAGGAAGCTTGTTATTAGTCGTTGCTACTCCCGTTGTAGCAATAACTTGTCCGATCGTCGGATATATTATCTTAACAGGTTCTTGTCCTGTAGCAACTGCGTTCGAAGTGACCACATTTACTGGGAGTAAAGTACTCGTAGTGATCGATTTTGTAACTTCTTGAGTCAAAAGATTGTTCACAGGGGTGGCACCGCCACCGTTGGAAACCCCATGTTTCTGTGGTTGTACCGCCGCAGTAATGGTGCCCCCGTTGGAAATACCGCTGTTCACCTGGTGATTCTGTTGACTAGCCGTCGCAGAACTCGCTTGATGGCCAGAAACGGCTGGCGTTGATGTTACCAGCTGTGTTTCGAGGGAGCCTACTATCGCGTTCACTGCAGATTCATCAATGTCCGTACTCAGAGCTTCCTCCAGAAACTTAGCAGACGCCATTTTCTTCCAAGCTCCAACTGTAAACTGAACTGCGCATGCGTCTGTCGCAAATTCTTCCCATGGTGCATTGGCCCCCCCACCCTAGCGTAGTTGAAAATTTTACACGACGTGTCCCCGTTCGTCGTCGGCTAAAAGCGCACGCTTTGTCCGTATACTAATCGTCATTATGAATAACGGTAATTGTGCTCGTACGGTTTCTAGTGTACTACTCGTGCGTGAATTATTTAATAAGTATTTTTCCAATCTTTTTTCTTAATCATAAATCTCTAATTCCGTTTTGTGTTATAATTATCAATGCTCGGCGTGAAAATACATCACCCGCCAAAATGATCATTTTTTGCTTTCCTAGACGCACGAACTCCTTTGCTTTGTTTATATGATAACGCTTTCATATACCTTAATATATTTTATATAAACGTTTATAACAGTAATTTCTTTTCTGTCATTATGAATTTCTCTGCTCAGTCGTATGTGAATTTATTCAAAAATTTATATGTATAATTCATTCAGCAAGTGATCTATATACAAGTTATACACAATTGTTTAATGTTGTATAATATAATATATGTATATATATGTATAATATATGATATAAGGCAATGTAACATGTGTGTGTGTATGTGCGCTTGTGTATAATTCTATATCATTAAAATAAAAGCATTTTATATTATAGAAATGAAGAAAAATAACAATGCGATACAATCTGCATATATAAAAGGTGATCATAATGATAGCAAATGTTATTTTTATCATGTAACTGATGCAATATTCCTTAATATTACATGATATACAAATTTTTTGTTAAAATGTACATTTCAAACATTTTCCTTTTTTCCTTTATCGATAATTACAATGATAAGTATTTAAAAACATATCTCATAAGCATAAAGAATATGACAGATGAAAATTATATATATAAATAGAATGGCAAATTAAATATATAATAATATTCAAAAGAATTATTTCTTTACTATATTTTTATGCAACTATTATCCATATAATAATTTATATTGTAAATCTTGCTATGTTATGTACAAATGAAATAAGAAACAGTTCATTGGATAAAATAAAAAGATAAATTCTTTATAAAAAATAACAAATCTATATTATAGACTTTTTAGAATGATTAAAATTCTATTATAAAATTTTATTAAAATAGTAGGAGAAAAAAATGTTTTCATTCCATATAATTTCTACTTATATATAGATTATACTTTAGTAACAAAATACTCAAATTGATAATGATTATTGTCAGAATATAACCTTTGACATATGGATAATCTTTATTCTAAAATTAATTCTTCCTATCTTATAAGTAAGTTCATGTTATTTATGATGTATTAATAATCATAATCTTTCTGTGTAAATGTTATTTATTTATTTATTATTTTATATATTGTTAATTGGCATTAAAATAATATTTATTTAACATCAAAATAGCATTAACAACTTTAAATGATAATGCAGTATAGAAATATTTCAACCAATCATAGCGAAGAGTTCTCTGCACGATGAAAAGAATATCCAATCAACGAGCAGTATACTTCTACCAATCACATCTTTGGTTCATGAAAACACGTTCTCATGAATCTTCATATATCTATGTGATATATGAAATGTGGTAATTATCCAATCGTCTTTATCATACATAGTACGTATTTTGTAATCAAATTTTCTTGAAAGAAGAGAGTATCTTATTTTTTGGTCAAATATCAGCATTGATTACTTTTTAATTAAGTAGGTCATTATATCTTTTAAGCTTTTATTTCCTACTTATAATCATATCTATAATATTTTATCATATCCATAATAATTTAAGCTGTCTTCGTTATATTTCATTTTTATCAGTAATATTAAGAATTGTGATAACAAAAGCATATAAATATTGAGAACTTTCGTTATATTAAGAAACAAATTTATTAAATTATTTAAATCATCAAAATGAAAAATGAAGTCTACAATTATTCGTATTCGTTTATTATTCGTTGTCATTTCGACAACCTTTGTATATTCAGCAGATAAGCTCGCTAATTTCCTTTGTTATTTTTCTAAAGTCTAGTAAAATACATTTTTCTGAACTATTATATCGATTTAAATTAATGCGTATCAAACTTTATCTCGTGATCACATAAAAGTCCGCCCACATACATACATATGCACACTTATAAAGTCAAATATTGAAACAGTGAACAAGCATATATAAAATGATAAAAAATGGAAAAAGAAAATCATTATGCACATTAAATATTTAATTTTGTATCATTAAAAGAATACAAGCATCGATCGATTTTAAATATATATATATATATATATATATATATATATATATATATATAATAGATCATCAAAAAATCGTGACGTCATAATAATTGTCTATTCGTAGCTGACGTAAACATTCCTCCAGATTGGAAACAGAGTATAATCGAAAAGAGAAAAAAGTGGGAGAAAAAAATATAAAAGTTCTTATTATTATAGCGTTATATTTTCAAAAGACAGTTTGTAAACAACGAGATCGAAGCAACAAAGGAAACATAGGGAAACAGAATTTATGTTACATGAGTTTTGTTTCGAAAACTGATCATTGAGGTCCTTCGTGAGATGTCACTAGTAGCGTATAATGGCGGCCAATAGATAACACGAACGAACAACATGGCTTTACTATTCGGGAATAATCATAAGATTGTACGAATTAAGTGGCATATATAATATTATGGCATCGTGTGAGATAGTGATAACACATATAATAAAACTTACGTGCGATCTTTTTTTTCTGAGAAAATACAATCTCGTGCGAGCGTTCTTCAACTGAAAACTTAAATTAACCCGCGCAATCAAAATTGAAAGTGGAAAGAACAGAAAGTATAAAGAGAGTGAGAGAGAGAGAGAGAGAGAGAGAGAGAGAGAGAGAGAGAGAGAGAGAGAAGAAAAAGAGGAAAGATAAAAATATTAGTGATAAGGAAAGAACAATTTTTTAAGATTCTCTTCATAACAATCGATAACCAATATCTTCCTCTCTCTCTCTCTTTCTCTTTTTCTCTTTCTCCTTTCTCTTCGTTGTCTTTCGACTCGATTCGACATTCTCAAGTTTGACCTTCGCGTAAAATCGTGCCATCATCACAACGACGACAGTATTGAAAGATCATTCTAACGAAACGAATGTCTCGGTTTCTCCGTTAATTCTTACAAAGGAAAATTGTTTGGTGAAATGTGTTAGTATCGTCAAGATTATAATAAGTGTTAGTTTTTCGCGTCTACATTTTACAACGCCATCATTGAAAATCATTGGAAGTGTATAAGAAGAAAAAATCAAGGAAGAAGAGTTATTAACAACGATTAAGACAACGCCGTTTATTTTATCTATCAGGAGTGGCCACGCTCGATGTGGATGATGATTTGCACAAGGTAATAATCGATTGGATTTAATTATCTTAATGTGGTAGTATATTTTTGAAAGATTTTCAGTGATAGACATTTATTCTGTTTATTTCTCTTTAAAAAAAAAAAAAAGAAGAAGAAGAAGAAGAAGTAATCGAAAACTCGTTATTATCATTATAGTACAGTAGTAAAAAGAGAAAGAAAGTGGGAGAGAGATATAAAGAAAGAGAGAAATATCGAGTTTCGTGTTAATTTGAAATTAACGTGAATCACTATACAATTAGCGCCCATTAATAAAGAATATTTAATGAATGACGATATATACCGATAATACGAAAAACTTTCTCTCTTCTTAATCATTGCAATAATACATTAATCTTAAATTACGATGATCGTTACAAATTTCTAACGATATAAATCTCCTTCGCGATGAAATAGTTACGGTAAATATATTGTACCGATAGAAATTTTCATAATTGAGTATATGCTTTTCTGCCGTGATATTATCTTGCATTGAACTTGTAATTAAACGGCGAAAGAGAGAGAGAGAGAGAGAGAGAAGGAGAGGAAAACCACTGAGATCATGCATTTCCCGATTAAAATTATAATTACCTTTTTTATACATTAACATAATTTTTTAATATATATATATATATATATGTACACACACACACACACACACACACACACACACACATATTAAATGAATTTCCCTCTCTCACTTTTTTTTTCAAAACGAACTATTAGCAATTTTAATGAAAATCTTTGTACAGAAAACGGGTATGGTGACACTGATACAGCACCAACAAACAGCAGACAATAATCTATATCAAAAAGAACAAGATCATCGTATAATCAGCGTATCGTCTCAACTCGAATCGTCACGTGAGTCGCCTAATTGTCGCGTTAAATTCGAGCAATTAAAATCGGCTAAGGACAATAACAATACAGTGATCGCAACAGCGGCAGCCAATTGCAATGATAGTATTGGTGATACCTCTACGCAGTGCAGTGACATAGATAATAGGAATAATGTTGTTGTTTGTTGTGAAAATAATGCGAACAATGAAGAAAAAGAAGAAGAAGAGGAGGAGCAGGAGGACGAAGAAGAAGAAGACGACGATGATACTGATTTAGAGGAAGGAGGATGGACGGCCGATTTACCGGTATCCACTGTTGTGCAGCATCATCAACAACAGGTGGCAGTACCAAACGGTAACGTGATCTTACCAAATGCTGATCCATCAACTTTCGGTGATATATGTGTGAAAAATTCATCGAACGTTCATCTGGGTAACAAGACCTTTTACAAAGGACCAGTTACGATAAAACAATTCGTTTACACGAATCCAACCTCGGTACAGGGTCAAGAAACAACCGAATATGATGGGACACGTACATCAGACGCTAATGCTTCCGATTTATCATCAAGTAAAACGGATCTTGGTCTTAACAGGCCGATTTTATCACAAAAGAACGATTACGATAGAGGTGATTGTTTTATGATAATATTTGATAACTAAATTAATAATTGCGTTTGTTTTCTTATCTATTCATATTCATTCATATGGGCATGCCAAATCTAACACATATGCCGCAACAAGGTTTATCCTGATAATTAAAGACAAAATTAAGAACTTTTGTTATAGTCCATTGACGCATCCATCGAGAGAGAAAAGCCTCCCACTTAATTATTTTTTTTCGTCATTAGCTCGCTAAATCATTTACATATATCTTTCATTCGTTCAGGAAATGTTAAATTTTTAATTTAAAAATATAAAGTATCGCGATTATGACGTAAATATCATCATCGTCATGTAAATTAGGTTTCTATTCGTAGCGAACTTAAACATTAGGCACGTGTGTTTATTCGAAATAAATTAAAAATCAAAAATGGCCAAAGATATGATAGGCGATACGAAGATTACAGATGTGCATGATTTTTACAGTAAATAGGACATCTGTTATCATCATACTAATTAAGAATTATTTAATTAATTTATATCGTGGACATTTTATTTTTTAATTTATATAAAAAGATAGCTTCAATAAGAATATTTATTAATTCGATTTAATCCTTTATATATATATATATATATATATATATAATATATAAATAATATATGTATATACATATATATATATATATATATATATATATATAAACGTTATCTTTTTAACGTCACGATAAAACATTCCAGCGATAAGGGTCGCGAAAAAAGATCGGATCAGTTATTTCTAAGCTATTTATATCATTTCTTTAGGTATTAAGAAATGTTAATATAGATTAATGGTTAACATCATGACACAGATTTGTTTAATATAATGTAATATTTTTTTTCTTTGATTTTTTTTTTTATATACTTACCCACAAAAATATATAATAAGCATATAATAATTCAATATGTATGTAAATGAAAATGTATAATCAAATTGTTTATCGATTTTATTTATTGAATGGGTCTTAAGTATTATCTCGATCTAATTACCAGTAGACAAATACTATGTAAGTCCTTTATATAAAAGTCTATATAATAGAAAATTTTTTTATAGTAGCTTTATAACGTCAAAAAGTGAAGACATGTTAGTAACGGCAAATCGATCGGTTGAATTTTTATTCAACTTATTAATAGACAATTTTTTTTTCTGTCTTCGTCATGTTTGATTTCTTTCACTTTTGATCGTACAAAATGTTATTTTGAAAAATGTTATTGCTGTTGCAAATTCATGTACTTCTATAAAAATCGATCGATCGATTAAATATATCGGGGAACGTGTTACCTCGTTAGAAATGAGTAAATTTTTAGTAACTCCTTAATAATAATTATTTTAATTTTTTTTTTCGATCTATAGGATTAAGGATTTCAGTTAAATACGGAGACAAATAAAAAAAAAATTATGTTAAGTTTATTTCCTAAGTAATAGTAAAGGAAAAAAATATCTTGCCAATAAAATTCTGAATTTCGATGCGAAAGAATTAATTCAGTGAAAAGTGCATGAATTTTTTAAGTATAATTAAAGAGATAAAAATGGATCAAAGAGCTGAGTAAAATGTATCTTCTGTAATCATTTAAAAGTTGTATGTTTGATATGATTAAAAATTCAAATTGTGTCTTCAATAATTTCATTTGTATCGTAATGAGTATAGAAATTCGATTTCGTTTATAATATATTTCATTTTATATTGCTAATACCGTGTTTATCGATTCGTTTTAAAAATGTATTATGATCACGTAGGATTTCATCGATTAATTTCATAAAATGTGTTTATCTCTCTCGTATGTAAATTATTTCAAATTTTATTCAGCTTGCAACGAGAAGATTGGCATGTCCGAATCGTTGACATAATTTTTTTATTGATAATAATCAACGTTAACGCATTAAAATTTTCTTTATCTTTTTCACATTGATTGGTGAAAAAATATCAAATAAAATGATTCTGGTCTATTGTATCATTATTTTCCTTTTTTAATTTATCGCTATTTTATAGTAACAAAATGGCTATGGACGTGGCGATGTGCTGCACTTTTATGTACAATAGCCTTAATTCTTGTGACCATGATCGTCGTGAGTTTTGTACTTCTCACAAATACTTCTCATAGATACGATGTCTCACCGACTCTTTTCCCGGAAATACCAGATTCTTCTCTCGAGGGTAATATACCGACGTTCGTAATTAAGAAATTATTTCTCTTATGAGATATATATTATAAGAGATATTTACATATATGTGTTGTATGTAATTATCGTTGTCTTTACTTCTGCAATTGCTTTATGATTGTTCTTATCAAGACTCTAGCTTTATCGATATATATATATATATATATATATATATATATATATATATATATATTATATAATATATATAATATAATATTATATATATTATATATATATAATGATTATATTAATTACTACTACTATTACTACTATTGCTAATATTCTTATCAGTAACTAGCATCAGTGACACTATCTTTAATATTAATATAATACAAAAAAACATTATAAATTGAATATAATAGTTCAAAAATTGATTACTCTACTGCATCAACGTATGATTAACAAAATTGACTCACCAAGTAAAAATATAAAAAAATTCATTATCTAAATAAAAACAAATTCATTTTAGGTGTTATAGTAGACAACGTACGATTTGTCGAAAGAAACGAATGGGGAGCACAGCCACCAATGGAAACTTTGACGAAGATGAAACTACCTGTCCCTTATGTTATCATCAGCCACACGGCCACTGAATTTTGTAAGACGCAATCGGAATGTACTTTCCATGTGAGATTTGCACAGACTTTTCACATTGAATCGAGAAAGTGGTCGGACATAGCGTACAATTTTCTCGTTGGTGGTGACGGTCTTGCTTATGTTGGACGTAGTTGGGATTATATGGGTGCCCATGCCTTTGGTTACAACAATAGAAGTATAGGAATATCTTTCATTGGTACGTTCAACTCTGTAGTACCACCCAAAGCTCAATTACATGCCGCTCAAAGGATCATCGAATTAGGAGTTAAAGCCGGAAAAATTGCTAAGGATTATAAATTACTTGGTCATCGACAAGTATCAAAAACCCTAAGTCCTGGTGATGCACTTTACAGCATCATAAAAACATGGCCTCATTGGGTACCTTATCCTTAATAATTTTATCATGATTTTAATGACAGAATTCTTTTATTTTCTCAAACATATCGTTCAAATAAGATTATCAATGTAATCTACTTACTATTTTTTTTTTTATTTTTTGCTTCTTTTTTCTTTTCTATCCTCATATTTCTCTTTCTATCTCTTTTATATATATAATGAATGAATATTCATTATCAGTGGTTCGTAATCGTTAGCTGATTATCCTAAGGATTTTCTAGACGATATACTATATGTGATAAAATATACAATAAATATAATAAAATCGATTGCATCCGTGATGCATATTCATATGTATGATAATAATTATTATAGAGCTATTAGCGCGTCTACTTATTCTATAGCGCGCTAAAATTTGTCACTTGTAAGTGCCAATATAACTTCTTAATACCTCGTTCTTGAACCTTATTTTTTTATTTTTATTTTTATTATTGTTCTTAAAAAAAACTTCTTTTGCGTATAGTACATCGTATGTATGTGTATGTGTGTATATGTCCATATATATCTGTTCTAAGTTTTGATGAATGTATGTATATAATTTTTACAATTTGGTTTCTATATGGTATCCTTCTTTTCACAATTTTATATTTTATCCGACCTCCAGATGAGATATTCTTCGTTTTATCTCAATTTAATGTGAATGAAAGCATGCAACAATTTAATGCAATTGTATGTACTACATTATTTATAATAAATTTCATATCACAAATATTGTACAGCGATTAAAAAATAATGTAAAATAAATTTAATTCACTGAAGAAGATAATGTTTATTTATATAAACTTTCGTTTTTTGCATTATTTTGCTAATAACTAATAACGTGGATATGGTAAATATTCTTAGTTTCTTATTTCCTTATAAACTTTGTTTTCATAATCAATTTATTAACACGCATAAATGCACACATATGTATATATGTGTGTACATCTAAAAGATACATGAATATTATTTAAGGCAACAAAAGACAATATTATTATATCCATGAACCCAGCATGGATTTTTATTCTAAATATTTCCTAAGCTTTCCTGTATATGTACATGTATGTGTATATATATATATATATACACACACACACACATATATATATACACGTATACATACATATAATATTTCTCAAAATCAGTACAAAGTTCAACTTGCTTTTGGTGCATGATAGAAGCTGTGATTCGATTAAATAATATAAGCTATACATTAGAAGTAACTTCGATCATTTTGAACTACAAAATATGCATTTGTAGTTCTTTATTATACAAAGAAAATGACAAGCAGCTGTATAGAAGATATGGAAATATGCGACAATCTAATAGCATTAGATGTAATATGTTAATGAGATAGCTTTTAAACGACACATTTAAATATATTTCTATGCCAATTATTGTCGGTTTCCCAGAGTAATTGAATGGTACCGCTTGCACATATATTAACTTTCTTTTATTTTAAACCTAAAATCCACTCTGCAACTCCTAGGTAGTAAACAGTTTGTGCAATTCCAAATAATGGTGCTATGACAATCATTCTGCATGCACCTCCTTTAAAGAATGCAACGGTTCCTTCGTTAACAAATGTTTTTCTGTAAGAAAATAATTGCATAATAATTGAAATTAATGTTAAAAAAAAAATGAAGAAAGACAATAATAAATTTATTAACCTAATGCAATCTATTACACCATCATATGTAGGTTCACCAGGTGCTTTCTTAATAGCTTGTAACCTTGTTTTAATTACATCAAAAGGATTGACTAATAATGCAGCTGTGGATCCAGCTACACAACCAGCAAGAAACGAACACCAAAATACAGCTGAAAAAGAACAAAATAATTAGTTGTACTTTTAGAATTTAAATAATATATCAAATGGCGGCAACGCCCAACAGCGCCCTCGAGTGTTTATCATAGAAGTTCTAACCCCAAATTTGACCACTGTATAGCGACATCTCTCATTGTCGCGTCATCGTTGAATCGAGAAGTGTGAAGTTTCATCATTCAGCGTAAATGTATGTATGTAATTTCAAGTAAACCGTTAAAACTACTAAACGTAGCTGTAAATAAGGGTACAGAATAAAAATCTTATTTACATTGTTTCTATAATTGAGAAAATGAGTCGTAGAAGAGTTCACGAAGAAGATGATGGATATGAACGTGTTTATAAAAAGCGAAGGCGTGTTTCTGAAAATCAAGAGATTGAAGATCGTTTAGAATCTTTAATTCTAAGAGTAGGTGAAAAATCTACGTCTTCCTTGGAAAGCAATTTGGAAGGACTTGCTTCGGTTTTGGAAGCTGACCTTGGACTATTTCGTAGTAAAATACTTCGCATTTTAACAGATTGTGCTATTAAAATGCCGGAAAAATGTACTATTTATACAACTTTAGTTGGATTATTGAATGCAAAGAATTTTAATTTTGGTGGTGAATTTGTTGATTATATGGTAAAGAATTTCAAAGATGCTTTGAAGGCATGCAAGTGGGATGTAGCAAGATATTCGCTCAGGTTCCTTGCAGATTTAGTAAATTGTCACGTTTTGTCATGTGGTTCATTAATGCAGTTATTTGATAATATGCTAGATGCTGCGAATGAAGATAGTGTACCACAAGTAAGACGCGATTGGTACGTCTTTGCTGCTTTATCAACATTACCATGGGTCGGAAGAGAACTTTATGAGAAAAAAGAACAAGAATTGGATCATTTAATGGTAACCATAGAAATATTTTTAAATAAGCGTAACAAGAAACATCAGCCAGCGTTAAGAGTTTGGTCAAGTGACACGCCTCATCCCCAAGAAGAATACTTGGATTGTTTATGGGCACAAGTAAGAAAACTTAGACAAGACAATTGGGCAGAAAAACATATTCCTAGACCATATCTTGCTTTTGACTCTATTTTGTGTGAAGCATTACAACACAATTTGCCTGCAATAATACCTCCTCCACATCATGAAAATTGTACCTATCCATTGCCTACTGCTGTTTTTCGTATGTTTGATTATACAGATTGTCCTGCTGAAGGACCTGTATTACCTGGAAGCCATGCTATTGAAAGATTTCTTATAGAGGAACATTTACGTCAGATTATTAATAATTATTTTTTTGAAAGGAAAGATTGTGCTGCACAATTATTAAATTTTCCATACAAAGCCAAAATTCCTTTGGACTATTGCATAGTGGAAGTAATATTTGGAGAATTATTTAGATTGCCAACACCAAAACATCTAGAAATATGTTATGGATCAATTTTGATAGAACTTTGTAAACTACAGCCTTCAACAATGCCACAAGTATTGGCCCAAGCAACAGAAATTCTGTTTCGTCGAATAGACAGCATGGCAGCTACTGCTTTCGATCGTTTTGTTTGGTGGTTTGCATATCACTTAAGTAATTTTCAATTCCGATGGTCTTGGGAAGATTGGGATTCTTGTTTACAACGTGATCCGGAGCATCCAAGACCAAAATTTATTAGAGAAGTATTGCTAAAAGCTTTGCGATTATCATATTATCAGAGAATTCGTGACATGATGCCAGAATCATATACCGAATTGATACCTGCACTACCAGAACCTGTATATAAATATTCATCAGAAGGAGCAAGCTCTCTACCTGGTACCGCTGCAGCACATGAACTAGTTGTATCTATAAGACGTAAATGTACACCTGAAGAAGTTTTGAATGTTCTAAATACTTTGCCAGGACCTAAGGATCATGAAGAAACAAATAATTTTAATCCATTAAAAATTGATGTTTTTGTTCAAACTTTACTTAATCTTGGTTCCAAAAGTTTTAGTCATAGTTTTGCAGCTATAGGAAAGTTTCATTATGTCTTTAAAGTACTTGCAGAAACAGAAGAAGCTGAAATATGTATATTAAGAAATATGTATGCATTATGGAAGAACCATTATCAAATGATCGTAGTATTAACAGATAAGTTCTTGAAAACTGGAATTATAGAATGTAGTGCTATTGCAAATTGGATATTTTCCAAAGAAATGGCATCAGAATTTACAAAACTTTATATTTGGGAAATTTTGCACTTAACAATAAGGAAAAAGAATAAACATGTCATCAAACTAACTACAGAATTAACAGAAGCAAGAGAAAAATTGAGAAGGGCTGAAAGCAGATCTGGTTCTTCATCGGAGGATGATGACACTAATAAGGACCGTAATAGAGAGAAACCATCAGAAGATGTTGTAGAAAGAATGGAGGAAAAACTAGAAGCAGCCCAAGCAAATCAGAAAAATTTGTTCCTCATCATATTTCAACGATTTATAATGATTCTTTCTGAGCATTTAGTAAGATGTGATACAGATGGTATTGATTATAATACTCATTGGTACAAATGGACCATAGGACGACTACAACAAGTTTTCTTGACTCATCATGAACAAGTACAGAAATATTCATCAACTTTAGAAACTTTATTATTTACCCCAGATTTGGATCCTCATATTTTAGATGTATTTCATCAATTTGTATCTTTAAGAGCATAAAGTATATAATTATAACTGTATCAAAGGAAATTATGTAAGTGACTTAAATCGTGTAATGACTTAAAAGTATCATGACTATTTTGTTTCAAACAAATGTCATTGGATAAAAGACCATATTTATTAAATTCATAAGTATACTGTGATTATACACAGTAATATAAAAAAAGTCTGCTTTATCACTTCTAATTATAATGATAATATCAATGATATAGAAAAAATAACAAGGTAAATATGTTGCTTAAATGTAGTGCATTTATGTACAAGTACTTATAAGTATGGACATTAGTATTAGCAAGAATGAAATGTTGTTTGATTAATGTATAACTACGGAGATTCATATGATATTCTGTGAATTCTACTAAAGTTATGAGATACCAAACATATATATGTTTCTAAAACTGTAAATTCTATAATTATTTTATATTTAAAGTATCTTAAATACATGCTTGATTCTGCTGTAATTTTGTAGAAAGATTTATCATTGCTCGAAATAAATCTTAATAAAAACATCTTAGATAACTATATAGATATTATATAATCTTTTACTGTAATAAGGCTGTATTGTTTGTGAGTCCCAAAGAAATTCGTTATTTATAAATAGGCAAAAGAAACTAATTATAAAATGGATCAAACTTAAAATTTTCAAAGTAATCTATTAATTCTAAAAGAATTTTTTTTTATCTTGAGTATATTTATTAGAATATTTGAAAATATATTTTTAAAAATATACTTGAGAAATATATTTTATATAGAATAAGTAGATTGATAACTTACATGATCCATCTTCTCGCTTTGGTCCAAGATTATTTAGTCTAGCAAACAAAGGAAAGTAAATAATGGAAAACGTAACATCTCTTAGTGCCGTTGCTCCAGTTCCTTGATAAAGTCCTAGTATTCCTCTTTGTCTAAGAAGATCCTTAGTTAAAGATAACGCTGATACTTTTGGTACAGTCTTTCCAGCTATGACAAAAAAAAAGACATATTATAAAATCTGATAAATAATTATATTTCAATATATTCTGAATTATTTGTATAAATGGTAATGCGAGTATTTGTAAAAGTAACAATTTAAGAAATAATATATATATATATACACACACACACACATATATATATATTAAACGATTATATGTACACATACACAATATTTATAATATGAAACTAAGTAAAAAAGAAATAAATAATTATAATTCACAGATTTTAAATTACTTACATTCTCTTGCAGCTGCAGCAACTCTACCTGCATCTTGCATCTGGATTTTAAGTAATTCCATTGGAGTAGTAATAACTATTTGACAAGCTCCTGCTAAGCCTCCGGCCAACATTTCACGTTGTAATGGCAGTTGCTGGCTATAGTATTTAATGAAAAAAAAAAAGAAACAAAAAGACTAACATCTTCGAAAGAATTTAAAAAATTTGCACACTAAATTCAATACAAATGGGGCTAACATAACAAAGTCATATGCTTTGGAAATGGTAAAAGTAATTTAGTAATTAAAATTGCAATCACATCTACTTGTGGGAAATTGCACAATTGTATTTTTTTATGTATACCTTATTTGTGTTAGCATATCTTTTTTTATATTATAACATCATAACCTTTAATTATAACATTATAACTTTTATAACAATTTCAGTTATAACGTTATAACTTAACGATTGCAATAAAAATACACTGCTTGTGCAGCGTGCATAATACTTATTTTAATGAAATCAGTATACACACACATTATAACACATAACATAAAAATATATTACATGTTAAGATTATTGTTAAAAGTCAGAAACCATTTCTTTTCATTTATTTTTATTTTTATTTTTTTTTATTTTTTTTATTTTTTTATTATTATTCTTCTTTTTTTTTTAACATAATTAGATAGAGGAATAGGGTAGATCCAGTGCTGACAATTTACTATAACGACATTTTTTAGCGAGAATTTATAGTTAATAACATTAACAATCATATAAATAAGTTTTTTTACGAATAAAAGTGAAACAAAAAAAAATATCAGAAATTATATAATTTTATTGCAATCTCATTGTTAGTATCGGAACTCGCCAAAAAATGCTCTACGGATCTCAACTCAACCATTTGACACTTTTTACACGTACTTTTTTGTTAGTGTATGTAGCATTTGCGCTATAGAGATTCCTCACGATTCTGCTTGTATCGTACACATCCCCTCAGCGATAAAATACTTTTTTTTTTACTGCCGTCGTCTGATTTTTTATTTTTGTTGTCAGGCTCATGTATCATCCATACACGATATATGCTTTCTTACGGAAGAACATAATCGTATAAATGATAATCTATAAAATTTTGTGTAAAAAAACGTTCGTGAATTTTTCTTTAAATTTTTTCTTTTTTTTTTTTTTCTTTTTTTTTTTTGGAGAAAAATTGTTATCGATGCAAGTGCAGTTAAAAATTTATTTGTGCGATATTTTAATTAAATGATAATATATTAAAAAAATAAAATAAAAAAAAAAAAAGAAAAGAACGAATGGTGAATAAACCCGAAGAATAATTATAAACGTTGATTCTCTTGTTAAAATTCGTCGATTTGTAGTGCCTGGTTGAACATCGTACCTGATAAAAATATAGTCGATACGTATTTAAACATCCACATAAACATACCCAGGACCAGTGGAGAGATAATGTCTAAATGTGTCATTGGCAGTGAGTTTAATGGCTTTTTCCGGAGTAATTAATAAAATATTTACGCCGGATCCTTTGTACATTCCAAAATAGCCTTCTGCTTTATAAGTCTTCTTAAAACAATCGAACCTATAAAAATAATTATTTTATTATTAACTTTTTTTTTTTTAATAAGGGTCTTGAATAAAATATTATCGATTAAAGAAACAGGTAAATTGTAGTTTAACTTTATTATTACGTCAGAGATATTTTTAAAGCGACCTTGAGAATTTAAACACTTAATTGACATACATACAAATACATTAAGTAGACTTCTCATTCATCAAAGTTTTTACTTACATCGAGCTATACATACGTTCGCCATGTGGTCCAATTACTTGATTTTGTAAACGTGTTTTTACCAAATCTAGAGGAAAAACTACAGATACGCCGATAATTCCGGCAATTCCTCCATTTATTATTTTTGGTAAAAGTCTGAAATTATACAAATGTCCTCGAATACTCGAATCAATTTTCCTTTAATTTTCTGACAGATTGATAAATGATAATAATATTGATAAACGAGATTGATAAATGATATTGTATTAATATAGAACTTGCTCTTCGAATATTTTACTCTTTCAAATATTCGTATGAAAAATGCGAAAAAAACCGCGCGAAAATCAAATATGATTGTATACAAAATATAATTTATTATTAAATAAAAATATGACTTTATAGTGTCAATTTATTATTACATGAATATAAAATGCAATAAATGAATTTTATTTAATAATAAACTGCATTATATTTATTAATACGATCGACCTCGTATAACAATTTAAATAGACGATCTCATTTTTAATAGGACACAATTGAAATCAGCAAATAGTTATTTCTTAGCAATTGTAAGACCATCGTAAGATCATACAACATTCTACTTACTTAAATTGATTGGGAATTGGCTTGGTTGAATCTTCCTGCGCCATTGAAAACAAGTATTTATTTTTTAAACCTGTAATTAATTTTTTAATGAAGACGTTATTCTCACTCCAAGTTAATTTGAATGAGTTAATTTGAATATCATTTTTCATACTCGTCTGATTTATAAATAATGATATTTATCAAAAATTAATAAGGGTATTATATTTATTTATTATTCTTAATATAAATTAAAAAGAATATAAAAAACAACTCGATCGATAAAATGTGTATATTTACGAAGTGTAAACCTAACCATAATTAAAATCATCGAACCGAAAAAAGTAATATTTAATAAATACATTTTGCATGATTTTTCTAAACAAATATCAATACGTTTGTTTTTCATTTCGTAATTCATTATTATTTATGAACATTTCAAATATTATAAATAAACATTAACAGAATCACTGTGCATAACCAAATCTATTTTATACACTGGTTATATTTTGCTATACTAATTATTTATAACATTTTTGTGAAATATGAAATAATATAAAAATAAAAAGGAACAAAATATGAACGGATTAATTATTTAATATTAAAAACGTAATAATGTATGTAATAATTGATTATTATTTTAATGTTATTTGTAATATCTACATAAATATAATATTTCTAGAATATGCAAGAGACAGTTACCTATTGTATATAAGCAGGACTTATGTAATGCTCTGTTATCAGCAAGTATTAATAAAAAATAAGAAATAGAAGATAAAATGTTTAACTTAGATTAGAGAGAAAGTTTCATAAGAATTCATTTCAATATTAATAATAATTAACATTTTTGTATTTGTTATTAATAAGTACTTATACTTTATTTATAAAATTGTATATACTTATTATAAAAAACAATAATTTAGACATCAAATTTATGAAATGCTCGCTGTTACGCATAACCAAAATAGAACAGACAATATAGAATCATGTATAAATATAGCAACATAAAAATAATAATTTTATAATATAAATTTATAATTTTTTTCTCTTCTCCTTTATAAAAAGTAGTTAAATTTAAAATTATTCATTTTTTGGTTGCTTTAAAAATATTTATTATATATCTGTATTATTGAAAAAAATTATTTTTATTATTACTATTATAAACATTGAAATATACATTTAATATATTTACCCAAAGATATATATTTCAAAAATTCGTAAATTGTTTATTAAAAATATACAAGGTATGAGACAATTAGTTGATTCTGATTTGAAGATTATAATAGCTTTCTGTTCTCAATAGTAATAAAATAACACTGTAGATGTGTAGAGCGAATTGAGGCTAGATTAAATTGAGAATACAAAATTTGGAAATTGTGTCACGTCAATAACAAGTAGGTATAATCAGTGCTCGTTTACACGTGTTGTGAAAGAGTAAATGACTTTTTTTATAATTATAAAATTTATAACATAAACTTGAATTGTCATAATGACATTGACATTAGATTATTCAGATTTATTTTACAGAAAACTAGTACATTCAGATTTATACGTTATCGTTTAATTATAATCATCTTTTAGAATCGTGAATATATTCTTAATGAAAATGTAATACATTCCATATAAAAAGAAAATCAAGTTATTAAGAAAAGGAAGAGTATAACTTGGTACGTGATACTTACTTCACACTAAGAATAGATGATAACGATAAAACTTTTGTTTTATCACTCACAATTTAACTTATTATAAGATACGTTCACTGACATTAAAATCCATTCGATCAACCTTTGACAGGAGCCACCAATGTCCTGTCGTCGTCTTAAGGTTGATCTTCAATGAAATATTATTTGATATACAATAGCGAGTAATGAATTTTGACTATACTTTAAGTAACGCTCACAATTGCGTAACTTTCTATAGTAACTGAAGTCGACTAATCAATGAAATCTTTCCATCTAATACTGCGACGTGATTGGAGGATAGTACAAACACTTTATGACGTTCAGATCCGCAATATTACTATATGATATAAGCGCGTTTTTCAAATATATTATGCAATATTTAATTGTATTAATTTTTTTATAATATTACTTGGATATTATAGATATATATATATATATATACAGGAATAGGGAAAAATAAATAATCATGAACATTTATTGTTGAAAGAATTTATATTCGCACATTGAGATAAATTCCACATAAATTAAATGTGGAATTTAATTTGATCAAATTTCAATATTTTCGATGCATACATTATAGGAGAGTAATTTTGTTCTAAACCTTCTCTAATATAAATACATAATATGTATATCATAATAATAATACTAAAATAACTAAACTATTTATATACAAATATATAGAAATATATATAAGTAAAATATTAATTTGCCTGAACAATAATTATGACATATTGCATTCACACAAGAAAGAAATATTATATTATGTTAATACTAAACATAAAATAATATGAAATATTTCATATTAATAATCAATTTTACGAAAATCTCGACATATTGAAATTGATTTTTCTTGCAGATATTTTAAGAATATATAATTGATTTATATGTAAAACTTATGCATGGAACCAAATTTGCAGAATGCATTCTTATTTATAAGAAAATAAAATATTAATCATATCTTTTAACAAAGTGCTTCATCAATCAACAGAATTGCAGTAAAAAACATATCATAACTAAATCAACTCAAACTATATTATATTGTATTTTGATTCATGATGTAATTATATTTGTCTTTTTACAAATAATTATGATGTCATGGCGTATATAAAATATGGTTTTTTTTTTTGCTACAAAATTATTAACTTAAATATATTAGAGCGTGATGTCGTTACAATCCATTTTTTATGATACGGATGAAATTATTAAGAAATGTATAGTTTAATTTTATAATAATATTATATATACAAGAGGTAATAACTTTAAAATTAATTGTAGGAACACTAACATTTCATTAATTATTAACATAAATTTTCAATGATCTATAATAACATGGTGGTTGATTAGAGTGGCAACTATTCGTATTCTTCTCAATCTCAAATATCGTTTTTTATATATTTATTAAAATTAGATATAGTCTATAATATGTGCAATGATTCTATATATGATTGCAAAACAATGATTTTACAAATATTGGAGATACATATATCAAGAAAAACTCATAATTATGATATTTGATTCCTAATGTTAAATTTAAATTGCTTAATATTAAGCATATTTAAATGAATTATTCTATTCAATTTAAATAAAACTTTGGAATTTTAAGTTGATACAACTCAATTGGATATTGAATGGGAAACTGATACATTGAAGTTAATCCACATTTAAAAACATCTAAATTAGACATTAAAGCATTAAAATTAAAATATTGAAACATTAAAATGTGACCACATACTTCTTAAGAATTATTCTTTTATATTAACTTAAATCATATCCAAACACATTTGTCAATTCATTCATAGGATTTTTATCATTAAAACTAATAGTGAATTAAAATTTGATCACATATTTAGGATGATTTAGTGCAGAGACGTACAAAGTTAGCTCATTAAGCCAATAGCTTATTATATTTTTTGTTTTTTTTTTCTTTCTTTTTTTTTTTTTTTTTTTTTTTTTTTTTATCATCATTACATTTTCACAGCCACGATTTTACTGTGTTCGTTTAGAAATTATCGATTTGTATATGTATTTCTCATCTAAATTATCGGACAAAGAACTATGTTTAAATGAAAACAATTAAATAGCAGTAATAGGAAAATTTCAATTTCAGTTTCATTTCTTTTTAAACTAAAAATTTGCACGTCTCCGTTTTAATGTCACAAAACAAACATTTATATTTAGTACAAAACACATACTAAAATGTGGAAGCAAATAAATTTTTAAAAACAGTTATACATTATTATATGCAGCCAAATTAACATTTTACTAATACAATCAAGTAGATCATGATTTTCTAACAATTTTCTTTCTGCTTTTTTTTTCAATAATTCTCTTAAATGCTGATGCTTCTATAAAGATACATATACATATATTTATATATGTATAAATTAAGAATTAATATTACCAAAATATAAATGTAAAATAATCTTGTAACATATTTTTTCTCGAGATACAAGTATATTACTCATATCACAACATAATTTAAAAAAATATGACATAGTGGAAACATTGTCTATACATTATAGTTAGAATATACATACAAATGTTTATACAAACTACCGTTTGTAACGCCCTTTTATTAATTGTAAAGCTTTCGCCATAAGAGGTGCTTTTGTCTTCTTTGTCATGGCCGCTTTAATGGAATAAATGAAAATAAAAATAAAAAATATTATTTAAAAATAAAAAACATTATTATCGGATTGTTATTAACTATAATATACAAATGTTTTCATATATAATTTACTTACAAGATGATTTAACTCGATTCATTGGAGGTGGTGGTACAGATATATTAGTTGCTGCAGTAGGTCCACCGCCGATAATCAATTTTTTTTTCAAATCAGATGTAGACGTAGGAACTGAATTAGCTGTCCCATACTTAGCTTGTTTTTTTAAAACATTTCTAGGAGGCTTAACAACATTATCAACATATGCAAGTTTAGTTGATCGTAATGGTACAGTTTTATCTATAGACTGCTTTATATTGGCTGTTAATGTTTTCAGTTTTGCCTCTCTCTCATCCAAACAACGCTAATTAAAAAGAAAGATTAAATTATTATTATTATTATTTTATAAGTAATATAATAAATTATTTTGTCTTATTGAAATATGAAATAAACTATATAAATGTTTATACCATATACATCTCACGCCATGTTTCCATTTCTTCTCTCTGTTTATTTCTGAATTCCCGGTTACAATGAAATTGCCATAAAGCATCTGTATCATCTATCAGATAAGGATTATAATGTTCTAACATAAATAATTGATCTGGTGTAGCTCGTTCTAACACTGGCTTTATTATGTCATATGGAACACCACCAGTAAATTCAAGTGCTGTATAATAAAATTATATGTATGTATATATATATACTATATAAATAGGTAAAGTATTAAAGAGCTACTATAAATAAAGTATTTAAGGTATATATATATAAACTTACCATCAATATTTTCTATCAATACTCTTATGCAAATTTCATAAAGAGAAGGTACACTTGTATAACCAGTTTTATTTCCAGAGTACACTTTGGTCCTAAAAAAAAAATATATATATATATATATATGATAAAATACAACTTTGCTCTCTATCAACTTTTTTTACCTTGCATAACTGGATTTATTATTATATTACCTTTGGTTTTTAACATGAATCACATCACTAAGAACCTTATCTTCTTCTTTACGATGTACAGGATTAATGTATGGCAGTGGTTTATAATTAGGACTTATTTCAGGTAATGTAGATGCCAGGTTCACACTTAATGGCTCTAATTTTACATTTGGCGATAAAAGGGACAATGGCTGCAAATAAAAATTTTTATGAACATCAAAAATTAATCATGTTTTGTAAAATAATTTTGTTGGAATCTTTTTTTTTTTTTTAAACATATTGAATGTAATCATTAAATATTATATATTTTATGGAATATCAAAATAACTTACATGTAAACTGTCACTGCTTGTAGGCTCGTTTTTTACAGAAGATTGTTTTTTGTTGTTTAATGTAGATGATATATTTGTTTCTAACTTAATAACTTTTGCAGAACTTAAATTGGGAGAGTTATTATGACGTTTTCTTAACGAAGGTGCAACTGTACACATTCCAAGAGCTTCTGCAAAACTTGCACCTATCAAAAGAATACATAAAGTTTCAAAATATAAACATATGTCATATATATACATATATACTTATATATATATATAAACCGACCAGAGTTACAGTCGATTCCTTCATCCCCATTGATTTCTTGTTTGATTTTAACTTTTTCCTTTGTTTCCTTAAAACCAGATTTGGTTTCTTTCGTATCAGAACTATTTTTACTCTGATGCTTATGTTTTTTTTCTTCGCTCTCTTTTCTTTTAGTTTTATCCTTATCTTTAACATGATCTTTATTACTAGAACTATGATGGCTTTTTGATGTAGAACTTTTATTAGAATGATGACTGTCCTTTGTTTTTTGTTTTTCTCTATTTTCATCTGATTTCTTTTTGTTTTTGTCGTTATGAACTTTTTCCTCTTTACTAGAACTTTGTTTTCCTTTCTCACGGGATTTATTTTTTTCACTTTTAGATTCAACTTTATTTAAGACATCCTGCTTTGACAAGACTTCTGTTTTTTTATTTAGTTCAGTTTCAAATTCATCAGTACTCTGTTTTTCTGCATGATAAATAGATCTATCTTCTTCACTTTCATTTTCAGAATGTTTCCTTCGTTTACTTTTCTTTCTTCCACTATTGGAACTATCTAATTTTCTTTTTTTATTACTCTCTTCATTGTCACCTGTATTACTGTCTAATTTACTGTTATGCGATAATTTATCACTAGATTTTTTTAAATGCGTAGAACTGCTATTCTTTATATCATTGGAATTAAGTCGTTTTTCTTGTTTTGATTCATGCTTAGAACTATGACTTTTATCATGTTTTTCTTTTTGTGATTCATTTTTTAAATGTTTTGATGATTCTTTATTTATATTAGATTCATTTTCAGATTTTACTTTTATATCTGATTTACTAGAATGTTTTGAATTATGCTCTGATACATAATTTTTTTCTGGTTTTTGTTGAGATCTATGTTTCGAACTATCACTTTTGCGTCTAAAGCATTTACATTACATATTACTTTATATATTTTTAATTTGTACTTTATAATTTCATAATACCTATTCTTAGTTTTAGTTTATATAAAAATATCTTAAATTAAATAATACCTTGATATTTTCATTGTACTGTCAGCTTTCTGTTTTTCCTTTAATTTTGGGGATTCCGGACTATCATAACTTTCAGGAGCATCAGGAACGCAAGCTTCATCTTCGTCTTCACCATCACTAGTTTCTTCGTCAGCAACCATAGCTTTCCACTTTGCTACTAAAGCTTTAGCAGCATCTCCTACACCACCTTCATATTTTCTTAAAGCATTAACAGTACGACCTACTCCTGTATCTTGAAGATGTTGCACTGTTACTGGTAACGTATATAATCTTTGAATATAATGCAGCATCTATAATAAATAGTTACAGAAAAAAGTGAAAAAAGTAAATTTTGTTTTTATATAAAACATGTGGAAATATTAATTTACATAAATTATTTTTAAAAATAATACACATCAATATTTACGTTTTTTTTTTGGTTAGTAAACAATGTTTAGCTTTATCTGAAGTTATACATAAATGTATATACAATAAGTTATTCGTATGTGTTGTGTGTGTGTATATTATGTGGTGTGTGTGCGCGCGCGCGCGCGTGTATATATATATAGCAAAAAACTGTACTGGTATAATGCAAATAAAGTGTAAAATATTATTGCATTAGAACTATTACACACAGGACTCATTTTTTTGTTATACTGATCACTTAATTTAAATGTATACCCCTATACATATGTATAAGACTAAATACACAAATATAACTTAGGTGTATCTTAATTTTATTAGGAACTCATTTGAAAGCAATTCTATAGAAATATATTGTTTTCAAAATATAGTGTTATCATGATAAAAAAACTATGACGTATTAAATTTATTCTCCTTTCAAATCTCATAGGTTATTATATTTTTACGTTTATAATTAAAAATTATTTATTTTTATATTGCAATTTTTTCTCTTATTTATTATTGATAATAATAATAACAATAATAATTATTAATACTGACCTTATCTTCGTTATCGCAACATTTTTTAATATTTCGCTGACAATGCTGTATTTTCTCCACAACAGACATCGTTGTAACTGCCAGCTGCTAGCTGCTACTGATCGTCTATACAGGGTTACCACATACATGCACTGATTTTTTACTATACTTAAGATACAAAAATTACTATTGTATTTATCTTGAATTTATTTCTTAAAATCACAGTTTTATAAAATGTAATAAAAACCAATCAATTTTGTTGTATAACGAATTAGAATCCTCGAGAAACGCTCTTCGTAATTCAACTACATTCTACTTTAATAATAATTGCATATTATAACAGACTCAATGGTAGCAGTGCCATCTATTATGGCTGCGAATACAATTCAAATCCTTGCTTTGATCTTTGCAAAGCCATAACTTAAATTTTAATGCAAATATCATTTTATATAATATTTTTATTATATTAAGCAAATTAAATATTAAATATATTGATTATTGAAATAGACTTTAAATTACAATAATGCCTGTATTTCAAGAATCTTGCGCCGAAGTAATGAATAATTATTTTCCATTGAGGTTATTATTTGTATTACACTTTTAATTGATATTTATATGTATATCTTTTTTATATTCAGCAAATACAAGCACAAACTATTATTATAATACATCCTGGTTCTATGTATCTTCGTATGGGTCGTGCTTCTGATTTAAATCCTTGCACATTATTAAATGCTGTTGCTAGAAGACGATTATCAGGTGGAGTTGAATATAAAGATGGTTTTTTACCAGTTGTTATCCCTCGAGTAAGCTGCTTTTTTATTTTTTAATTCACGATTAGGTAAGTTAATCAAAATTATCTTTACTTGTTTCTAGTAGACAAAGGAATTAACACAAGCAATGGAAGAGTCACGTCTTCAGGTTTCTCATACATTGCAGTCTTGTTTACAATCAGATGGTAGGAGAAGATATGCTACACCTCCACAACAAATAGCAGCTTTTAATCGTAGATCTAATCCAGAAATACTGTCCCCATCCAGAGCAGAATGGGTAAAGATGGATAAAGATATCATTGTGGGAGATGATATACTTTCTTTAAATCCAGAAGATAATTTCAATATACATTTTCCATATAAAAGAGGTGAACTCAATATTCATTCTGGTCCTGGTGGAAGTTTAAAAGCAGTTATGGCAGATTTAAAAACAATCTGGGAATATGTACTTACTGAAAAAATGGATATACCTCTGAGAGATTTAAAACATTATCGAGCAGTACTTGTAATACCAGATATTTACAACAGACATTATTTAAGAGAATTAACTACATTAATGCTTTGTGAAATTGGTTTTGGAGGCTGCTTTCTTTTACAAGTTCGTTGTATAAAATAAGATATAATATTTAAATTTATAAGAAATAAAAATAATAATTATTTTTAAAGTAATTATTATTTTTACCAGGATCATGTAGCAGCTACATTTGGAGCAGGTTTAGGCTATGCCTGTGTTGTAGATGTTGGTGATCAAAAAACGTCTGTTTCTTGTGTTGAAGATGGAATTTCTCATAGAAACACACGTGTACGTATGGATTATGGTGGTGGAGATATAACTCTGACTTTTCTTTGGCTACTTCAAAAGTGTGCATTTCCATACAAGACTTGTGATCCATCTGATAAATTGGATGCATTACTCTTAAATCAATTGAAAAAAGATTTTTGCCATGTTGATTTAAATGTTTGTGGATCTCAAGAAAAAACATTTATTGTCAGAAAACCTAAAAAGCAAACGGAAAAATATACGTTGCAAGTAATATATTTTTTCTACATTGCGTCAATTTATTTATCATGAGTAATGTTGAATAAATATATGTATATATATATTTACAGGTTGGAGATGAATGTTTAGTGGCACCTCTAAGTTTATTTCAACCAGAATTGTTTAAAGTTACAGGCACGCATAATGTACATATTCAAAAACGATCCATGGGTGATCCAGAAGATCCGCATGATGAAAATTATTTGCGAGAAACTAGTGTAAAAATATATGAAAATACATAAAATATATTTAATTATATTCTATATAATTATATTATATTTATACAATTTTGTAGAGGAGAGGTATGAAAGAAAATTTAGAGCAAGCATTAGAGATGCAAGAAGAAGTGGTTGCACCAACTGCAGCAGGTGAAGAAGAAGTTGTTGTAGATGCTGTAGATTCTGCTCCAATTGCTTTATCTAATAGAGATCTTGATGCTCCAAGAGATTTTGTGGTAGGCCCACAACAACTTCTTGGGCTCGACCATGCTATATTGCAAAGCATTGATCGTTGTCGTATGTAAAATTTAATTTAATTCAGATTTTAAAATAAATGTACAAATTTTTCACAGCATTTATAAATAACTATTTTCTTTTCAGCTACAGAAGATTTAAAAAGAAAAATGTATAGCTGCATTCTTGTTGTTGGATCTGGAATGAAATTTCAAGGAATTGGCATGTGGCTTCATAATCGTATATCTCTTCAAATTCCTTATATGTACAGAGCTGGTAACATAAACAAATACTTTTTATAAAAGAGAAATATATTCTTTATTTTATAAAAATATATTACAAATTATAATTACAATTAATAATCGCAGAGCAATTAGATATTATTACACAACCAAAAGAAATGGATCCAGGTATGACTGCATGGAAAGGTGCTGCAATTTTAAGTTGTTTGGAATCTGCACAGGAATTATGGATTGGCAGACAAGAATGGGAACGTATTGGAGTCAGAATATTAAGAGAAAGAGCTCCTTTTATGTGGTAGATTAATGTTAGATTTGTAATTGTATTTAGATTTTTTTTTTATCGTAGTATATTTATTTTGTTTTGTATTTATTTAACATTTGATATCTCTGATAATATTAAATGTAAAAAAATAGTTTAGATTAAGATATTATGTCATATTGTATAAAAAGTAATACATAAATGAATTAATTGTTTCATAGTAATTCTACCATTTTAATTCTATTTTTATCATTAGGGTGATATGCAATAATATCTGCTTCCACTAAAAATTTTACAGCATCTAATGTTTCTGGAATTACATCCACATAAATATCATCACCACCTTTTGTATATGCAGATACCAATGTCTAAACATAGTATAATTTCATATTTTTATACAATAAAAATACTTTGAAAATAATAGATATTACGTTACTTACCGATAGAAGATCTGAAAATTGGTCATTTTCTGGAAACAATATCTCTACTACGTTATGCTAAAAAAAAAGGAAGTATAATTAACGTATATTCTTTTAAACAAAATCAATATAAAAATAATTGTATTTACCAAATCTTGCCTTGTATCCTGAAATAATCTTTTAGACATGCGAAGTTCATGATCATATGTTTTATTTTCTAATGTTTGTACAGAAACTAAATACATTTCACGCATCTTATTAAAACCATTCTTTTTATTTTCTAAACTGTAACAATATATCGTAACATTATTATTATTTTATATACCTTGTTTTATATTTAATCAAATTTCTTACTAAGTAATATCCTTTTCGATACTCTGCAATTGTTCTTGCGTTTTTTCTAAAAGACTTTGTGCATTTAAAATTTCTTTTTCTAAGTCATTTAATGTATCTATACGAATATCAATTGTTTTAGGAATGGGATAATCTTTTGGTGGTACTTTTGGAATGTGTTTCAATATATTATAAGCCATCTTGTGTTGCTTCATTTTCACTTCTTCTGATGTGCATGATTCTTTCAAAGCAGTAACTTCATTATTTTGTAGCATATTTGCTATATCTTCAATTTCTTTTCGCATTTGTACTTGCAAATCTGTTAAATCTTCATAGGTATCTTCTAGAGTATATTCCATTTCTTCTACTATTTAATAAAATAAATTATACATTAAAAAAACACAAGTAAAAAGAATAAAGTAAATTGAATATTTTATAAAATATTATAAAGAATACATTTAATCCTCTATAATTTAATTTAAATATCAATAAATATACATAAAAACAACATGAAAGCGTGGCGCCACTGTCGTAATATTAAAATATTAGACATTACTATACAATAGTTACTCTCGTGTTGAAGTACAGATGTCTCTTCCTCTTTTGTATTATAAAAAAAAGAGAAGAAAAAATACAATTCCAAATGTGATACATATATTGGATTTATATAACGAAAACTAATATATAAGAAGAATAAATAATGTTATATTTTATTGCACATTACTTGAATACTGTATAAAAATTGTAATATTCAATCAACATAACGTCAAAATTTTAATACATTTCTCCCATGTATTAAAAAAAAAAAAATATATATATATATATAATAAATATTAAAGTAAACAACGTTTGCAGAAAATAGTGTAAAATATATGCAGTAATAATAATATTTAACTATGACCGAAGACGTAAATAAATTGGGTGATTATTTCGAACGTTCGCTTAAAAACACTACAAAATCAAATGTAAGCAAATTATTTAAATATCTCTTAACTGGTTGTTTACCTATAAAACAATATTTGTTAACAGGTTTTAGAATGTCGTGTTTGTGAAGAAGTTTTTACTGTAGATGGTATAAAGGTACCACGATTGTTACATTGTGGTCATACTGTATGTCATTCTTGTCTATTACGATTAAGGCCTTGCATGTTAAATCAGCAATTTCTTCTCTGTCCATTCGATAGACAACCAACTGAAATAAATAAGACTGGTATTTTTAGTCTAAAGAAAAATTTTGCATTGATTGAACTTCTTGAAAAATTGGAACAGTCTAACAATGATAAAGCTTTTATATTGGAAAGAGAAAGGCTTCAATCTAATCAATCATGTGATGAAGATGAAAGTCATATGGCTGTACTTTATTGTACAGTATGTACTACTCATTTATGCGAAGTTTGTGATACCACTACTCATTCATCAAGGACACTTGGTAAACACAGACGTGTACCTTTATCAGAAAAACCACGTGAGAAACCTAAGTGTCCGGTACATACAACACATGTAGCTAAATTTACCTGTACTCAACAAGGTTGTTACAATTCTTTGATGTGTTATTTGTGCAAAGATTATGGCAGACATAGTACACATAAGGTAAACCCATTTATATTGTTAGATTTCTTAGCAATATTCTACCTATATTTCTAATTGTAGCCAGCATTGGTGGAAGTGGAAGCTGAAAATATCAGAAAATCAGTAATAGCAGCTTTACAGAAGATGACTCAGTTTATGGAAAGTATGAGAGATACAGCACAAAAAATAGGTATCTCATATTTTACCCTCTTTATTTAATTTAAACCAATAGAAAGTATCTTGTTCCTTAATGCCCTGTTTATTAGAAACTGTCATACAAGAATTAGAAGGTTGGGCAATCGAAGATGCAAGACAAAGGGTACGTCAACATTTTGAAGAGCTAAGAGCACTATTAGCAGAGCAAGAGAAGGCAGCATTAACTTGTATAGATACAGAGACTCGTAGTAGATTATGTGCTTTGAGACAACAACAAAAAGATTTGACAATAACAAGATCACAAGTAGCAGGTGTTTGTATTCAGTGTGAAAGTATTTTAGATTCTGAAGATTGGAAATTATTGAGTAGTGCAGAAAAAGTTAAAGAAGTCTTGGCCACATTAGAAAAGCAACAGCAACATTATGCTCAGTTAGGACCTGATTTTCTTAAACCTGAATCTTCCATACCTATTATATTTAGCAGGGTTTGTACGATATATTGTAGATAGTCACATGATCTCACGTTTTTTTCATAATAATATATCATTTATTTTAATATTCTTAACAGGACAATCGAGTACATATAGGTACGAAAATTGATATGAGGGCAGTAATCTTAGGTTTGGATGGTGCAGGAAAAACTAGTATACTTTCTGCAATGAGAGGCATTACTCTTTCAGGACCTCCAATTTCAACTATTGGATTTAATGTAGAGAGTCTGGAATATGAAAACCTTGTATTTACACTTTGGGATGTAGGTGGGCAAAATAAATTCAGACCATTATGGAAACATTATTATCACAAAACACAAGCTGTTATTTTTGTGGTCGATGCTAGCGATCGATCTCGTTTTGAAGAAGCTCAAAACGAATTATCTAAAATTGTAAATGAAAAAGAACTGAAAGATGCTTTGTTTCTGATATATGCTAACAAACAGGTAGAAAATTTGAAGACATTTATCACTAAAATGTACAATATATGATGGAGAGTTTTTTCTATTATTTTTATTTGCTAATATTTTATTCTTAGGATTTACCAGAATGTGCAAGCGTAGAAGAACTGACAGATATTTTATGCTTACAAAAACTTTGTTGTGGAAGAGCTTGGCATATTCAGGGATCATCTGTAATTACAAATATTGGTGGAGCTACACAAGGTCTCGATTGGTTAACACAACAACTTGGAGCACATGAGACATTATATACAATACCTATAACATCATGATCGCTATTTACCGTAATTTAATGGAATGCTATAATTCTGAAATTATAAGGTATTTTACACATAATTATTATCTAAAAAAATATTGTTCCGTTTAAACTCTAGTAACGATATTTGTAATCTTAAATAATAGTTGATAAATAATAAAAGGAAGACGTAATAATATATAAGTATATTTATTGTAATTTATAACATAAAATTTTCATGATACTATATAACAAACAATTTTTAAGAATAAATAGTCAAATCACATCTAGAAAAGTCTTATTTATTTGTTTTTTATTACATGGTTATTGGTTGTTGCCTTTGATACATAATCATACCAAATATCATTCAGTCATGTTTGCACACATCCAACACTCTTACTTTTTAATTGGAGCGAGTTTTATTATGCGTACACTGTACGTAAATGAAATAATATATATATATTTATATATATATATATGTATGTATTTATGTATATATATATATAATATAGCATCGTTAAATTACATCTCAATTACTTTTAATGTATATAAAAACACTTGACAAACAAAAACGGAACAACTTAGCGTCTTTTATGGAGCTGTGCCGTTGAAGGACACGAGACAAATATACAAATTTCTATTTCACAGTTTTTAAGTACAGTGTACCTTAGGCAACACAGCACTGACTATTTGCACAAGATACGTAATACTTCACGATTTTATGAAGACAAAAGACTTTCCGACTTTTAATGTCCACAAAAATCATCCTTTGATGTTCTAAAGTATAATGGGAAGTTTCATCTGATTAGAATGAAGTATAAATTACCGCAGAGCACCCAATTTGTGTGTTATATTATGAAAATTTCTTTTTAAGAATAATTTTGTGCCCGTGGGAGTTAGTGCACGTCGCAGCCACACAGCTCCTGGAATACAGTCTATGTTTGTGTCAACCAACACAAATATTTACAATTCATCATGTTCCTGAAAAAGTGAAAAAAGTAAGTTTAATTAATTTAAATAATAGAAATAATGATAATTGATATAATAAAAATGATATTTTTTCAGTAACGAGGAATTCCACCTTTCTATCTTTCAGAGGTAATCAGGAAATGGTTTTTTTCATCATATAATATATTCATAATTACGCACAAATAACAAAAGAGCTTGTTTACAAACGGTAAATATTTTAATAGTATTATTTTATATTACATACCTCTACATCTGGAACGGTATTATCTTCCTCATCAGCATCTTCATCTTCATCTTCATCCTTACTATCCTCAGATTCTTTAGTTTCCTTCTCTCTCTGTTTCCTTTCTTCCTCATCTAGTGCTTCTTTCATTTTCTTTTCACCTTCCTATAATATACGGATAAGCATTTGTTAATTAAAAATATAAGAAATAACAATTTTCTCAATTAATGACATATATAATCAGTAACGAGGAATTCCAGTTATTTGTCTTTCATTTAAATCAGATCTATTATAGGGATCATCACAATTTATTCTCATTTTTTTATAATTAAATAATATAAATGGCATATTACTTACAATAGTGGGTTTCCAAACTTCTTCACCGAATGTACGAGCTGTTTCTGGATTATTTGTAATCAAAACATTATCGAAGATTGTGCCAGATTTAACTTGCCAGAGATCAAATCCAATACTACATATCTCTTTTCTCAAGTATAGGTTAGGATCAGGAACATATTCTGGATTATCGATTTCGGGATGAACCCAAGGTCCTTTGTAGTTAGGATTGTCAATTTGTTTTGGTTTCCATTCGCCCTTGTATTCAGGATTGTCGATCATAGGAGCTTCCCATTCTCCATCCATTTCATCATCCCAATCTTTTGGCTTAGTAGCCTCTGGATCAGGAATGTGTTCAGGTTTGTCCCAATCTTCTGGCTTTGTGTCAGAAGGATCAGGAATAGTGGGTTTATCATCCCAATCTTCAGGTTTACTTTGCGAAGGATCTTTAATTTTCTTTGGTGGCAAGAAATCCCAATCAGCTTCTAATTCTCCAGATTCTACTTCTTCATTATCGATTAGAACCTAATGTAAAATGTAATACATGAAACATGAATTATTTGACAAGATCCAAAAAATCTATGCAAAATAATATTTCATATAATTAATAATGAATGTCGACCTTTGCTATTTAAATACAATAAGCAATTAAAAACTTATGTATAATAATCAAGCATGATAATCTTTTCTTTTCGAGATCCTATAGCACCTATCCTTTACTATATTTATCAAGGATTTGTGACTCTAGGCTCGTTTTTTCTTTTATATAAAAATTACAAATAACCTTTTAATTACCTTGTAAGTATTATTGGGTTCAACAATTAAGGTGTACAAGTGTGTGTAAACATCATCTTTGCATCTGATATCTTTGTTAATTAACAAATTTTTGCCTTTGTAACTGAAGATGACGTGAACTTTTTTAGTACCCGGTCCACAAATATCAGGTCCTGTAGAAAAATAATTTAGACTGTTATAAAGAATAAGTGAATAAATCTATGCATATATATCAAAAGTAGTATACTAAAAACAAAATTGTATCTTTTTTTGGTAACTGGAATACCACAATGATATACCAGTGCATAAGTAAGACTATTACTTTCCGAGTTCCTATAGCACTTGCCATCCACATAATGATTTGACCAGTGACTCTTAGGCTCGGCTTTTGTTATTATTAATGAATTCTTACCAAACATGATTTCGTATGGTGTTTCTCCATGCATATCTTTTTGTTCCAATTTGCAATCAAATACTTTCACGTATCCTCCTCCACAATCAATATTTTGTTCGTGTTTAACGGTAAATTGAATGACAAGTTTCTCATCTTTATTACTAAATGGTGTAAATTTCTTGCTCAAAGCATAAAACCTAGCATCTTGCGACGTTTGGATACCTATAAAAAATAATATTTGTATCTATATATACTTACATACTAACAAAGTATTAAATATCTGACATTAAATTTAAAAGAATGTTTGTGAAATATACCTTTATCATTTTCTGGATCATTCCAAAATTTGCCATGACTTAAAACAAATTTTCCGAACTCTTTTCCTGGGTGTTCAGAGTATACCCAATTCTTTTCCCACGAATCTGTATACGTAAAATTAATAACGTGATATAATAAAAAGTCATTGAAAAAATAATCGGAATTCTTCAAAAATAGAAATATAATTGATATGATATCTAAATATACTTTTTATTTGTTTAATTAACAAAATAAGAATTTACAATCAAAACATTACTAAAAATGCATATTGTTATTTGGATTTAAAAATATTTACACAGTTTTGTTTATTTTCTTTTCTTTTTTCTTTTTTTTTTTTGAATACATTAGAAATTAATAATGTATAAAACACTTAAAAATATATCTTTAATCTAAGCCTTTCTGAAATAAATGAAATTGATTTAATGATTCTAAATAAAAGCGAATGTATACTACGTGATCGTATGCCACGAGGCAATTTTCTATAAAAGTGATATTCATCTAAATGATTTGTGACCAACAGAGACACGTACGCACGGATCATATGGAATATTGAAATATCTTATCAGTCCTAGATCAGTTAGATCATTAATTATGTACAAATATATACCTATGACGAGTTAAATGAATAAAATATAAAGAGAAAAGTTCGAACGATTTTCTCGTGCGTATTAGGTGAAACAGAGATTCTTTTTAAAATTGCCATCCATATAGAGAGAGAGAGAGAAATGGACTGGTGCGATCGACATAAGGCCGGTTATTTAAAGCATAAAACTCGAAAGTCAAATAGGAAAAGTTAGAAGGGTGTGGTTCTTGTGGAGAGACGATGCAAATGGTGGGTGTTGAGTTTTTTCCAGGCTGCACTTAAGGAAGAAGATCGTTTATGTGAAATGGAAATGAGCAACGAGAACGAAGAAAGATAGGAGGCGTCGTTCTTCTTTTCTTTTTCTTTTCCTTTTCTCTTTTTTTCTTTTTTTTTTTTCAACAACCGATTGTGTTCGTACGTTAAACTCACCATCGGTGAACTTTTCCTCGAAGTAGACTTCCGCTGTGACGAAGGAAATCGTCAGGACGAAAAGAAAAGAGCAAAGGTGTCGCATTTTTAGACGCCGGAACGACGAGGGTCCGTTCGACGAAGACGTTTACTTCACGACGATCTACCCGATAATGTCTCTACGACGGATGTGGTTGGTAAGTTTAGCATCCGTTGGGATAGACAGATGGAGAGTGCTGATTGGCGGGAATCTCTCAACCAATTGGCTCCGACCACGCTCGAGCGATCGTAGTACCCCCACCGTAATCTACCAACAAACGAACTATAGTGCTGCCATTCTTTATGTTTTATCTATTGTCGATACAACAGAATGGAATTCAACTTTCTTTCATTTTGAATAATTTTAAATTTATAAATGATTGATCAATCATAAGATCATTTATTTTTGTACAATCGAATAATTAATTTCTTTCTTTTTTTTTTTTTTTTTTTTTTTTTTT